>NW_027076057.1:0-39000 GCF_963932015.1 Anas acuta | reverse complement strand
TAACCGTCATCGGAGACGATTGAAAAATCAGGCCCCAGGAAATGCGTTGCGAGCCCTTTTCGCCCATCCAAAAGTGCCCCCAAAGGAAGGCTTTGGGTACAAGAGAACTCCCCAGGGGAGCCTTTATGCAGCCCCACATGCAACTGGACCCTTCGGGTTCGATATTTCCGAGCAACCCTAGATATATCTCTAACCGGCATGGGAGAAGACTGAAAACCCGGGCCCCAGAAAATGCGTTGCAAGCCCCTTTGGACCATCCAAAAGTGTCACCAAAGGAAGGCTTTGGGTACAAGTGAACTCCCCAGGGGAGCCTTTACGCAGCCCCACATGCAACTGGACCCTCGGGGTTCGCTGTTCCTGAGCAAACCTAAACGTAGCCCTAGCCGTTATCGGAGACGAGTGAAAAATCAGGCCCCAGGAAATGCGTTGCGAGACCTTTTCGCCCATCCAAATGTGCCCCCAAATGAAGACTTTGAGTACAAGTGAACTCCCCAGGGGAGCCTTTACGCAGCCCCACATGCAACTGGACCCTCCGGGTTCGCTGTTTCCGAGCATCCCTAAACAGAGCCCTAGCCGGCATCGATGACGACTGAAAAATCAGGCCCCAGGAAATGCGTTGTGAGCCCTTTTCGCCCATCCAAAAGTGCCCCCAAAGGAAGGCTTTGGGTACAAGTGAACTCCCCAGGGGAGCCTTTACGCAGCCCCACATGCAACTGGACCCTCAGGGTTCGCTGTTCCTGAGCAAACCTAAACGTAGCCCTAGCCGTGATCGGAGACGAGTGAAAAATCAGGCCCCAGGAAATGCGTTGCAAGCCCTTTTCCCATCCAAATGTGCCCCCAAAGGAAGACTTTGGGTACAAGAGAACTCCCCAGGGGAGCCTTTACGCAGCCCCACATGCAACTGGACCCTCCGGGTTCGCTGTTTCCGAGCATCCCTAAACATAGCCCTAGCCGGCATCGAAGACGAGTGAAAAATCAGGCCCCAGGAAATGCGTTGCGAGCCCCTTCGGACCATCCAAAAGTGTCACCAAAGGAAGGCTTTGGGTACAAGAGAACTCCCCAGGGGAGCCTTTACGCAGCCCCACATGCAACTGGACCCTCCGGGTTCGCTGTTCATGAGCAAACCTTTACGTACCCCTAGCCATCATCGGAGACGACTGAAAAATCAGGCCCCAGGAAATGCGTTGCGAGCCCCTTTGGACCATCCAAAAGTGTCACCAAAGGAAGGCTTTGGGTACAAGAGAACTCCCCAGGGGAGCCTTTACGCAGCCCCACATGCAACTGGATCTTCGGGTTCGATTTTTCCGAGCAACCCTAAATATATCACTAGCCGGCATGGGAGAAGACTGAAAACCCGGGCCCCAGAAAACGCGTTGCAAGCCCCTTTGGACCATCCAAAAGTGTCACCAAAGGAAGGCTTTGGGTACAAGAGAACTCCCCAGGGGAGCCTTTACGCAGCCCCACATGCAACTGGATCCTCCGGGTTCGCTGTTTCCGAGCATCCCTAAACATAGCCCTAGCCGGCACTGAAGACGAATGAAAAATCAGGCCCCAGAAAATGCGTTGCGAGCACTTTTCGCCCATCCAAAAGTGCCCCCAAAGGAAGGCTTTGGGTACAAGTGATCTCCACAGGGGAGCCTTTACACAGTCCCATATGCAACTGGACCCTCCGGGTTCGCTGTTTCCGAGCAACCCTAAACGTAGCCCTAGCAGTCATCGGAGACGAGTGAAAAATCAGGCCCCAGGAAATGCGTTGCGAGCCCCTTTGGACCATCCAAAAGTTTCACCAAAGGAAGGCTTTGAGTACAAGTGAACTCCCCAGGGGAGCCTTTACGCAGCCCCACATGCAACTGGACCCTCCGGGTTCTCTGTTTCCGAGCATACCTAAACATAGCCCTAGCCGTCATCGGAGACGATTGAAAAATCAGGCCCCAGGAAATGCGTTGCGAGCCCTTTTCGCCCATCCAAAAGTGCCCCCAAAGGAAGGCTTTGGGTACAAGAGAACTACCCAGGGGAGCCTTTATGCAGCCCCACATGCAACTGGACCCTTCGGGTTCGATATTTCCGAGCAACCCTAGATATATCTCTAACCGGCATGGGAGAAGACTGAAAACCCGAGCCCCAGAAAATGCGTTGCGAGCCCTTTTCGCCCATCCAAAAGTGCCCCCAAAAGAAGGCTTTGGGTACAAGAGAACTACCCAGGGGAGCCTTTAGGCAGCCCCACATGCAACTGGACCCTCCGGGTTTGCTGTTCCTGAGCAAACCTTAACGTAGCCCTAGCCGTCATCGGAGACAAGTGAAAAATCAGGTCCCAGGAAATGCGGTGCGAGCCCCTTCGGACCATCTAACAGTGCCCCCAAAGGAAGGCTTTGGGTACAAGAGAACTCCCCAGGGGAGCCTTTACGCAGGCCCACATGCAACTGGACCCTCCGTGTTCACTGTTCATGAACAAACCTAAAAGGTAGCCCTAGCGGTCATCAGAGACCACTGAAAAATCAGGCCCCAGGAAATGCGTTGCGAGCCCTTTTCGCCCATCCAAAAGTGCCCCAAAGGAAGGCTTTGGGTACAAGTGAACTCCCCAGGGGAGCCTTTACGCAGCCCCACATGCAACTGGACCCTCGGGGTTCGCTGTTCCTGAGCAAACCTAAACGTAGCCCTAGCCATCATCGGAGACAAGTGAAAAATCAGGCCCCAGGAAATGCGTTGCGAGCCCCTTCGGACCATACAAAAGTGCCCCCAAAGGAAGGCTTTGGGTACAAGAGAACTCCCCAGGGGAGCCTTTACGCAGCCCCACATGCAACTGGACCCTCCGGGTTCGCTGTTCCTGAGCAAAACTAAACGTAGCCCTAGCCGTGATCGGAGACGAGTGAAAAATCAGGCCCCAGGAAATGCGTTGCAAGCCCTTTTCGCCCATCCAAATGTGCCCCCAAAGGAAGACTTTGGGTACAAGAGAACTCCCCAGGGGAGCCTTTACGCAGCCCCACATGCAACTGGACCCTCCGGGTTCGCTGTTTCCGAGCATCCCTAAACATAGCCCTAGCCGGCATCGAAGACGAGTGAAAAATCAGGCCCCAGGAAATGCGTTGCGAGCCCCTTCAGACCATCCAAAAGTGTCACCAAAGGAAGGCTTTGGGTACAAGAGAACTCCCCAGGGGAGCCTTTACGCAGCCCCACATGCAACTGGACCCTTCGGGTTCGATTTTTCCGAGCAACCCTAAATATATCCCTAGCCGGCATTGGAGAAGACTGAAAACCCGGGCCCCAGAAAACGCGTTGCAAGCCCCTTTGGACCATCCAAAAGTGTCACCAAAGGAAGGCTTTGGGTACAAGAGAACTCCCCAGGGGAGCCTTTACGCAGCCCCACATGCAACTGGACCCTCCGGGTTCGCTGTTTCCGAGCATCCCTAAACATAGCCCTAGCCGTCATCGGAGACGATTGAAAAATCAGGCCCCAGGAAATGCGTTGCAAGCCCTTTTCGCCCATCCAAAAGTGCCCCCAAAGGAAGGCTTTGGGTACAAGAGAACTCCCCAGGGGAGCCTTTACGCAGCCCCACATGCAACTGGACCCTCCGGGTTCGCTGTTTCCGAGCATCCCTAAACATAGCCCTAGCCGGCATCGATGACGACTGAAAAATCAGGCCCCAGGAAATGCGTTGCGAGCCCTTTTCGCCCATCCAAAAGTGCCCCCAAAGGAAGGCTTTGGGTACAAGTGAAGTCACCAGGGGAGCCTTTACGCAGCCCCACATGCAACTGGACGCTCGGGGTTCGCTGTTCCTGAGCAAACCTAAACGTAGCCCTAGCCGTCATCGGAGACAACTGAAAAATCAGGCCCCAGGAAATGCGTTGCAAGCCCCTTCGGACCATCCAAAAGTGCCCCCAAAGGAAGGCTTTGGGTACAAGAGAACTCCCCAGGGGAGCCTTTACGCAGCCCCACATGCAACTGGACCCTCCGGGTTCGCTGTTCCTGAGCAAACCTAAACGTAGCCCTAGCCGTCATCGGAGACAACTGAAAAATCAGGCCCCAGGAAATGCGTTGCGAGCCCCTTCGGACCATCCAAAAGTGCCCCCAAAGGAAGGCTTTGGGTACAAGAGAACTCCCCAGGGGAGCCTTTACGCAGCCCCACATGCAACTGGACCCTCCGGGTTCGATTTTTCCGGGTAAACCTAAATATATCTCTAGCCGGCATGGGAGAAGACTGAAAACCCGGGCCCCAGAAAACGCGTTGCAAGCCCCTTTGGACCATCCAAAAGTGTCACCAAAGGAAGGCTTTGGGGACAAGAGAACTCCCCAGGGGAGCCTTTACGCAGCCCCACATGCAACAGGACCCTTCGGGTTCGATTTTTCCGAGCAACCCTAAATATATCCCTAGGCGGCATGGGAGAAGACTGAAAACCCGGGCCCCAGAAAACGCGTTGCAAGCCCCTTTGGACCATCCAAAAGTGTCACCAAAGGAAGGCTTTGGGTACAAGAGAACTCCCCAGGGGAGCCTTTACGCAGCCGCACATGCAACTGGACCCTCCGGGTTCGCTGTTCATGAGCAAAACTAAACGTAGCCCTAGCCATCATCAGAGACCACTGAAAAATCAGGCCCCAGGAAATGCGTTCCGAGCACTTTTCGCCCATCCAAAAGTGCCCCCAAAGGAAGGCTTTGCGTACAAGTGATCTCCACAGGGGAGCCTTTACGCAGCCCCATATGCAACTGGACCCTCCGGGTTCGCTGTTTCCGAGCAACCCTAAACGTAGCCCTAGCAGTCATCGGAGAATAGTGAAAAATCAGGCCCCAGGAAATGCGTTGCGAGCCCCTTTGGACCATCCAAAAGTGTCACCAAAGGAAGGCTTTGAGTACAAGTGAACTCCCCAGGGGAGCCTTTACGCAGCCCCACATGCAACTGGACCCTCCGGGTTCTCTGTTTCCGAGCATAACTAAACATAGCCCTAGCCGTCATCGGAGACGATTGAAAAATCAGGCCCCAGGAAATGCGTTGCGAGCCCTTTTCGCCCATCCAAAAGTGCCCCCAAAGGAAGGCTTTGGGTACAAGAGAACTACCCAGGGGAGGCTTTATGCAGCCCTACATGCAACTGGACCCTTCGGGTTCGATATTTCCGAGCAACCCTAGATATATCCCTAGCCGGCATGGGAGAAGACTGAAAACCCGGGCCCCAGAAAATGCGTTGCGAGCCCCTTTGGACCATCCAAAAGTGCCCCCAAAGGAAGGCTTTGGATACAAGTGAACTCCCCAGGGGAGCCTTTACGCAGCCCCACATGCAACTGGACCCTCCGGGTTCGATTTTTCCGAGCAATCCTAAATATATCCCTAGCCGGCTTGGGAGAAGAGTGAAAACCCGGGCCCCAGAAAACGCGTTGCAAGCCCCTTTGGACCATCCAAAAGTGTCACCAAAGGAAGGCTTTGGGTATAAGTGAACTCCCCAGGGGAGCCTTTATGCAGCCCCACATGCAACTGGACCCTCCGGGTTCGCTGTTCCTGAGCAAATCTAAAGGTAGCCCTAGCCGTGATCGGAGACGACTGAAAAATGAGGCCCCAGGAAATGCGTTCCGAGGCCTTTTCGCCCATCCAAATGTGCCCCCAAAGGAAGACTTTGGGTACAAGAGAACTCCCCAGGGGAGCCTTTACGCAGCCCCACATGCAACTGGACCCTCCGGGTTCGCTGTTTCCGAGCATCCCTAAACATAGCCCTAGACGGCATCGAAGACGACTGAAAAATCAGGCCCCAGGAAATGCGTTGCGAGCCCCTTCGGACAATCCAAATGTGCCCCCAAAGGAAGGCTTTGGGTACAAGAGAACTCCCCAGAGGAGCCTTTACGCAGCCCCACATGCAACTGGACCCTCCGGGTTCGCTGTTTCCGAGCATCCCTAAACATAGCCCTAGCCGGCATCGATGACGAGTGAAAAATCAGGCCCCAGGAAATGCGTTGCGAGCCCCTTTGGACCATCCAAAAGTGTCACCAAAGGAAGACTTTGGGTACAAGAGAACTCCCCAGGGGAGCCTTTACGCAGCCCCACATGCAACTGGACCCTCCGGGTTCGCTGTTCATGAGCAAAACTTAACGTAGCCCTAGCCATCATCGGAGACGACTGAAAAATCAGGCCCCAGGAAATGCGTTGCCAGCCCCTTTGGACCATCCAAAAGTGCCCCCAAAGGAAGGCTTTGAGTACAAGAGAACTCCCCAGGGGAGCCTTTACGCAGCCCCATATGCAACTGGACCCTCCGGGTTCGCTGTTTCCGAGCAACCCTAAACGTAGCCCTAGCAGTCATCAGAGAAGAGTGAAAAATCAGGCCCCAGGAAATGCGTTGCGAGCCCCTTTGGACCATCCAGAAGTGTCACCAAAGGAAGGCTTTGGGTACAAGTGAACTCCCCAGGGGAGCCGTTACGCAGCCCCACATGCAACTGGTCCCTCCGGGTTCGCTGTTTCCGAGCATCCCTAAACATAGCTCTAGCCGTCATCGGAGACGACTGAAAAATCAGACCCCAGGAAATGCGTTGCGAGCCCTTTTCGCCCATCCAAAAGTGCCCCCAAAGGAAGGCTTTGGGTACAAGAGAACTCCCCAGGGGAGCCTTTACGCAGCCCCACATGCAACTGGACCCTTCGGGTTCGATATTTCCGAGTAACGCTAGATATATCCATAGCCGGCATGGGAGAAGACTGAAAATCCGGGCCCCAGAAAACGCGTTGCAAGCCCCTTTTCGCCCATCCAAAAGTGTCACCAAAGGAAAGCTTTGGGTACAAGTGAACTCCCCAGGGGAGCCTTTACGCAGCCCCACATGGAACTGGACCCTCCGTGTTCGATTTTTCCGAGCAATCCTAAATATATCCCTAGCCGGCTTGGGAGAAGAGTGAAAACCCGTGCCCCAGAAAACGCGTTGCAAGCCCCTTTGGACCATCCAAAAGTGTCACCAAAGGAAGGCTTTGGGTATAAGTGAACTCCCCAGGGGAGCCTTTACGCAGCCCCACATGCAACTGGACCCTCCGGGTTCGCTGTTCCTGAGCAAATCTAAACATAGCCCTAGCCGTCATCGGAGACGACTGAAAAATCAGGCCCCAGGAAATGCGTTGCGAGCCCTTTTCGCCCATCCAAATGTGCCCCCAAAGGAAGACTTTGGGTACAAGAGAACTCCCCAGGGGAGCCTTTACGCAGCCCCACATGCAACTGGCCCCTCCGGGTTCGCTGTTTCCGAGCATCCCTAAACATAGCCCTAGCCGGCATCGATGACGAGTGAAAAATCAGGCCCCAGGAAATGCGTTGCGAGCCCCTTTGGACCATCCAAAAGTGTCACCAAAGGAAGACTTTGGGTACAAGAGAACTCCCCAGGGGAGCCTTTACGCAGCCCCACATGCAACTGGACCCTCCGGGTTCGCTGTTCATGAGCAAAACTTAACGTAGCCCTAGCCATCATCGGAGACGACTGAAAAATCAGGCCCCAGGAAATTCGTTGCGAGCCCCTTTGGACCATCCAAAAGTGCCCCCAAAGGAAGGCTTTGAGTACAAGAGAACTCCCCAGGGGAGCCTTTACGCAGCCCCATATGCAACTGGACCCTCCGGGTTCGCTGTTTCCGAGCAACCCTAAACGTAGCCCTAGCAGTCATCGGAGAAGAGTGAAAAATCAGGCCCCAGGAAATGCGTTGCGAGCCCCTTTGGACCATCCAGAAGTGTCACCAAAGGAAGGCTTTGGGTACAAGTGAACTCCCCAGGGGAGCCGTTACGCAGCCCCACATGCAACTGGTCCCTCCGGGTTCGCTGTTTCCGAGCATCCCTAAACATAGCTCTAGCCGTCATCGGAGACGACTGAAAAATCAGGCCCCAGGAAATGCGTTGCGAGCCCTTTTCGCCCATCCAAACGTGCCCCCAAAGGAAGGCTTTGGGTACAAGAGAACTCCCCAGGGGAGCCTTTACGCAGCCCCACATGCAACTGGACCCTTCGGGTTCGATATTTCCGAGTAACGCTAGATATATCCCTAGCCGGCATGGGAGAAGACTGAAAATCCGGGCCCCAGAAAACGCGTTGCAAGCCCCTTTTCGCCCATCCAAAAGTGTCACCAAAGGAAGGCTTTGGGTACAAGTGAACTCCCCAGGGGAGCCTTTACGCAGCCCCACATGCAACTGGACCCTCCGGGTTCGCTGTTCCTGAGCAAACCTAAACGTAGCCCTAGCCGTCATCGGAGACGAGTGAAAAATCAGGCCCCAGGAAATGCGTTGCGAGCCCCTTCGGACAATCCAAAAGTGTCACCAAAGGAAGACTTTGGGTACAAGTGAACTCCCCAGGGGAGCCTTTACGCAGCCCCACATGCAACTGGACCCTCCGGGTTCGCTGTTCCTGAGCAAACCTAAACGTAGCCCTAGCCGTCATCGGAGACGATTGAAAAATCAGGCCCCAGGAAATGCGTTGCCAGCCCCTTCGGACAATCCAAAAGTGTCACCAAAGGAAGACTTTGGGTACAAGAGAACTCCCCAGGGGAGCCTTTACGCAGCCCCATATGCAACTGGACCTTCCGGGTTCGCTGTTTCCGAGCAACCCTAAACGTAGCCCTAGCAGTCATCGGAGAATAGTGAAAAATCAGGCCCCAGGAAATGCGTTGCGAGCCCCTTTGGACCATCCAAAAGTGTCACCAAAGGAAGGCTTTGGGTACAAGTGAACTCCCCAGGGGAGCCTTTACGCAGCCCCACATGCAACTGGACCCTCCGGGTTCGCTGTTCATGAGCAAAACTTAACGTAGCCCTATCCATCATCGGAGACGACTGAAAAATCAGGCCCCAGGAAATGCGTTGCGAGCCCCTTTAGACCATCCAAAAGTGCCCCCAAAGGAAGGCTTTGAGTACAAGAGAACTCCCCAGGGGAGCCTTTACGCAGCCCCATATGCAACTGGACCCTCTGGGTTCGCTGTTTCCGAGCATACCTAAACATAGCCCTAGACGGCATCGAAGACGACTGAAAAATCAAGCCCCAGGAAATGCGTTACGAGCCCTTTTCGCCCATCCAAAAGTGTCACCAAAGGAAGGCTTTGGGTACAAGTGAACTCCCCAGGGGAGCCGTTACGCAGCCCCACATGCAACTGGTCCCTCCGGGTTCGCTGTTTCCGAGCATCCCTAAACATAGCCCTAGCCGGCATCGATGACGAGTGAAAAATCAGGCCCCAGGAAATGCGTTGCGAGCCCCTTTTGACCATCCAAAAGTGTCACCAAAGGAAGACTTTGGGTACAAGAGAACTCCCCAGGGGAGCCTTTACGCAGCCCCACATGCAACTGGACCCTCCGGGTTCGCTGTTCATGAGCAAAACTTAACGTAGCCCTAGCCATCATCGGAGACGACTGAAAAATCAGGCCCCAGGAAATGCGTTGCGAGCCCCTTTGGACCATCCAAAAGTGCCCCCAAAGGAAGGCTTTGAGTACAAGAGAACTCCCCAGGGGAGCCTTTACGCAGCCCCATATGCAACTGGACCCTCCGGGTTCGCTGTTTCCGAGCAACCCTAAACGTAGCCCTAGCAGTCATTGGAGAAGAGTGAAAAATCAGGCCCCAGGAAATGCGTTGCGAGCCCCTTTGGACCATCCAGAAGTGTCACCAAAGGAAGGCTTTGGGTACAAGTGAACTCCCCAGGGGAGCCGTTACGCAGCCCCACATGCAACTGGTCCCTCCGGGTTCGCTGTTTCCGAGCATCCCTAAACATAGCTCTAGCCGTCATCGGAGACAACTGAAAAATCAGGCCCCAGGAAATGCGTTGCGAGCCCTTTTCGCCCATCCAAACGTGCCCCCAAAGGAAGGCTTTGGGTACAAGAGAACTCCCCAGGGGAGCCTTTACGCAGCCCCACATGCAACTGGACCCTTCGGGTTCGATATTTCCGAGTAACGCTAGATATATCCCTAGCAGGCATGGGAGAAGACTGAAAATCCGGGCCCCAGAAAACGCGTTGCAAGCCCCTTTTCGCCCATCCAAAAGTGTCACCAAAGGAAGGCTTTGGGTACAAGTGAACTCCCCAGGGGAGCCTTTACGCAGCCCCACATGCAACTGGACCCTCCGGGTTCGCTGTTCCTGAGCAAACCTAAACGTAGCCCTAGCAGTCATTGGAGAAGAGTGAAAAATCAGGCCCCAGGAAATGCGTTGCGAGCCCCTTCGGACAATCCAAAAGTGTCACCAAAGGAAGACTTTGGGTACAAGTGAACTCCCCAGGGGAGCCTTTACGCAGCCCCACATGCAACTGGACCCTCCGGGTTCGCTGTTCCTGAGCAAACCTAAACGTAGCCCTAGCCGTCATCGGAGACGAGTGAAAAATCAGGCCCCAGGAAATGCGTTGCCAGCCCCTTCGGACAATCCAAAAGTGTCACCAAAGGAAGACTTTGGGTACAAGAGAACTCCCCAGGGGAGCCTTTACGCAGCCCCATATGCAACTGGACCTTCCGGGTTCGCTGTTTCCGAGCAACCCTAAACGTAGCCCTAGCAGTCATCGGAGAATAGTGAAAAATCAGGCCCCAGGAAATGCGTTGCGAGCCCCTTTGGACCATCCAAAAGTGTCACCAAAGGAAGGCTTTGGGTACAAGTGAACTCCCCAGGGGAGCCTTTACGCAGCCCCACATGCAACTGGACCCTCCGGGTTCGCCGTTTCCCAGCATCCCTAAACATATCCCTAGCCGTCATCGGAGACGACTGAAAAATCAGGCCCCAGGAAATGCGTTGCGAGCCCTTTTCGCCCATCCAAAAGTGCCCCCAAAGGAAGGCTTTGGGTACAAGAGAACTCCCCAGGGGAGCCTTTATGCAGCCCCACATGCAACTGGACCCTTCGGGTTCGATATTTCCGATCAACCCTAAATATATCCCTAGCCGGCATGGGAGAAGACTGAAAACCCGGGCCCCAGAAAACGCGTTGCAAGCCCCTTTGGACCATGCAAAAGTGTCACCAAAGGAAGGCTTTGGGTACAAGAGAACTCCCCAGGGGAGCCTTTACGCAGCCCCACATGCAACTGGACCCTCCGGGTTCGCTGTTCATGAGCAAACCTAAACGTAGCCCTAGCCGGCATCGCAGACGACTGAAAAATCAGGCCCCAGGAAATGCGTTGCGAGCCCTTTTCGCCCATCCAAAAGTGCCCCCAAAGGAAGGCTTTGGGTACAAGTGAACACCCCAGGGGAGCCTTTACACAGCCCCACATGCAACTGGACCCTCCGGGTTTGCTGTTCCTGAGCAAACCTAAACGTAGCCCTAGCCGGCATCGAAGACGACTGAAAAATCAGGCCCCAGGAAATGCCTTGCGAGCCCTTTTCACCCATCCAAAAGTGCCACAAAGGAAGGCTTTGGGTACAAGTGAACTCCCCAGGGGAGCCTTTACGCAGCCCCACATGCAACTGGACCCTCCGGGTTCGCTGTTTCCCAGCATCCCTAAACATAGCCCTAGCCGGCATCAAAGACGACTGAAAAATCAGGTCCCAGGAAATGCGTTGCGAGCCCATTTGGACCATCCAAATGTGCCCCCAAAGGAAGGCTTTGGGTACAAGAGAACTCCCCAGGGGAGCCTTTACGCAGCCCCACATGCAACTGGACCCTCCGGGTTCGATTTTTCCGGGTAAACCTAAATATATCTCTAGCCGGCATGGGAGAAGACTGAAAACCCGGGCCCCAGAAAACGCGTTGCAAGCCCCTTTGGACCATCCAAAAGTATCACCAAAGGAAGGCTTTGGGTACAAGTGAACTCCCCAGGGGAGCCTTTACGCAGCCCCACATGCAACTGGACACTCCGGGTTCGCTGTTTCCGAGCATCCCTAAACATAGCCCTAGCCGGCATCGAAGACGACTGAAAAATCAGGCCCCAGGAAATGCGTTGCGAGCCCTTTTCGTCCATCCAAAAGTGCCCCCAAAGGAAGGCTTTGGGTACAAGTGAACTCCCCAGGGGAGCCTTTACGCAGCCCCACATGCAACTGGACCCTCCGGGTTCGCTGTTCCTGAGCAAACCTAAACGTAGCCCTAGCCGTCATCAGAGACCACTGAAAAATCAGGCCCCAGGAAATGCGTTGCGAGCCCCTTCGGACCATCCAAAAGTGCCCCCAAAGGAAGGCTTTGGGTACATCTGAAGTTCCCAGGGGAGCCTTTATGCAGCCCCACATGCAACTGGACCCTTCGGGTTCGATTTTTCCGAGCAACCCTAATTATATCCCCAACCGGCATGGGAGAAGACTGAAAACCCGAGCCCCAGAAAATGCGTTGCGAGCCCTTTTCGCCCATCCAAATGTGCCCCCAAAAGAAGGCTTTGGGTACAAGTGAACTCCCCAGGGGAGCCTTTAGGCAGCCCCACATGCAACTGGACCCTCCGGGTTCGCTGTTCCTGAGCAAACCTAAACGTAGCCCTAGCCGTCATCGGAGACGAGTGAAAAATCAGGCCCCAGGAAATGCGTTGCGAGCCCCTTCGGACCATCCAAAAGTGTCACCAAAGGAAGACTTTGGGTACAAGAGAACTCCCCAGGGGAGCCTTTACGCAGCCCCACATGCAACTGGACCCTCCGGGTTCGCTGTTCATGAGCAAACCTTAACGTAGCCCTAGCCGTCATCGGAGACGACTGAAAAATCAGGCCCCAGGAAATGCGTTGCGAGCCCCTTTGGACCATCCAAAAGTGCCCCCAAAGGAAGGCTTTGGGTACAAGAGAACTCCCCAGGGGAGCCTTTATGCAGCCCCACATGCAACTGGACCCTTCGGGTTCGATATTTCCGAGCAACGCTAGATATATCCCTAGCCGCCATGGGAGAAGACTGAAAATCCGGGCCCCAGAAAACGCGTTGCAAGCCCCTTTTCGCCCATCCAAAAGTGTCACCAAAGGAAGGCTTTGGGTACAAGTGAACTCTTCAGGGGAGCCTTTACGCAGCCCCACATGCAACTGGACCCTCCGGGTTCGCTGTTCCTGAGCAAACCTAAACGTAGCCCTAGCCGTCATCGGAGACGAGTGAAAAATCAGGCCCCAGGAAATGCGTTGCGAGCCCCTTCGGACCATCCAAAAGTGTCACCAAAGGAAGGCTTTGGGTACAAGAGAACTCCCCAGGGGAGCCTTTACGCAGCCCCATATGCAACTGGACCTTCCGGGTTCGCTGTTTCCGAGCAACCCTAAACGTAGCCCTAGCAGTCATCGGAGAATAGTGAAAAATCAGGCCCCAGGAAATGCGTTGCGAGCCCCTTTGGACCATCCAAAAGTGTCACCAAAGGAAGGCTTTGGGTACAAGTGAACTCCCCAGGGGAGCCTTTACGCAGCCCCACATGCAACTGGACCCTCCGGGTTCGCCGTTTCCCAGCATCCCTAAACATATCCCTAGCCGTCATCGGAGACGACTGAAAAATCAGGCCCCAGGAAATGCGTTGCGAGCCCCTTTGGACCATCCAAAAGTGCCCCCAAAGGAAGGCTTTGGGTACAAGAGAACTCCCCAGGGGAGCCTTTATGCAGCCCCACATGCAACTGGACCCTTCGGGTTCGATATTTCCGAGCAACCCTAAATATATCCCTAGCCGGCATGGGAGAAGACTGAAAACCCGGGCCCCAGAAAACGCGTTGCAAGCCCCTTTGGACCATGCAAAAGTGTCACCAAAGGAAGGCTTTGGGTACAAGAGAACTCCCCAGGGGAGCCTTTACGCAGCCCCACATGCAACTGGACCCTCCGGGTTCGCTGTTCATGAGCAAACCTAAACGTAGCCCTAGCCGGCATCGCAGACGACTGAAAAATCAGGCCCCAGGAAATGCGTTGCGAGCCCTTTTCGCCCATCCAAAAGTGCCCCCAAAGGAAGGCTTTGGGTACAAGTGAACACCCCAGGGGAGCCTTTACACAGCCCCACATGCAACTGGACCCTCCGGGTTTGCTGTTCCTGAGCAAACCTAAACGTAGCCCTAGCCGGCATCGAAGACGACTGAAAAATCAGGCCCCAGGAAATGCCTTGCGAGCCCTTTTCACCCATCCAAAAGTGCCACAAAGGAAGGCTTTGGGTACAAGTGAACTCCCCAGGGGAGGCTTTACGCAGCCCCACATGCAACTGGACCCTCCGGGTTCGCTGTTTCCCAGCATCCCTAAACATAGCCCTAGCCGGCATCAAAGACGACTGAAAAATCAGGTCCCAGGAAATGCGTTGCGAGCCCATTTGGACCATCCAAATGTGCCCCCAAAGGAAGGCTTTGGGTACAAGAGAACTCCCCAGGGGAGCCTTTACGCAGCCCCACATGCAACTGGACCCTCCGGGTTCGATTTTTCCGGGTAAACCTAAATATATCTCTAGCCGGCATGGGAGAAGACTGAAAAATCAGGCCCCAGGAAATGCGTTGCAAGCCCCTTTGGACCATCCAAAAGTATCACCAAAGGAAGGCTTTGGGTACAAGTGAACTCCCCAGGGGAGCCTTTACGCAGCCCCACATGCAACTGGACACTCCGGGTTCGCTGTTTCCGAGCATCCCTAAACATAGCCCTAGCCGGCATCGAAGACGACTGAAAAATCAGGCCCCAGGAAATGCGTTGCGAGCCCTTTTCGTCCATCCAAAAGTGCCCCCAAAGGAAGGCTTTGGGTACAAGTGAACTCCCCAGGGGAGCCTTTACGCAGCCCCACATGCAACTGGACCCTCCGGGTTCGCTGTTCCTGAGCAAACCTAAACGTAGCCCTAGCCGTCATCAGAGACCACTGAAAAATCAGGCCCCAGGAAATGCGTTGCGAGCCCCTTCGGACCATCCAAAAGTGCCCCCAAAGGAAGGCTTTGGGTACATCTGAAGTTCCCAGGGGAGCCTTTATGCAGCCCCACATGCAACTGGACCCTCCGGGTTCGATTTTTCCGAGCAACCCTAATTATATCCCCAACCGGCATGGGAGAAGACTGAAAACCCGAGCCCCAGAAAATGCGTTGCGAGCCCTTTTCGCCCATCCAAATGTGCCCCCAAAAGAAGGCTTTGGGTACAAGTGAACTCCCCAGGGGAGCCTTTAGGCAGCCCCACATGCAACTGGACCCTCCGGGTTCGCTGTTCCTGAGCAAACCTAAACGTAGCCCTAGCCGTCATCGGAGACGAGTGAAAAATCAGGCCCCAGGAAATGCGTTGCGAGCCCCTTCGGACCATCCAAAAGTGTCACCAAAGGAAGACTTTGGGTACAAGAGAACTCCCCAGGGGAGCCTTTACGCAGCCCCACATGCAACTGGACCCTCCGGGTTCGCTGTTCATGAGCAAACCTTAACGTAGCCCTAGCCGTCATCGGAGACGACTGAAAAATCAGGCCCCAGGAAATGCGTTGCGAGCCCCTTTGGACCATCCAAAAGTGCCCCCAAAGGAAGGCTTTGGGTACAAGAGAACTCCCCAGGGGAGCCTTTATGCAGCCCCACATGCAACTGGACCCTTCGGGTTCGATATTTCCGAGCAACGCTAGATATATCCCTAGCCGCCATGGGAGAAGACTGAAAATCCGGGCCCCAGAAAACGCGTTGCAAGCCCCTTTTCGCCCATCCAAAAGTGTCACCAAAGGAAGGCTTTGGGTACAAGTGAACTCTTCAGGGGAGCCTTTACGCAGCCCCACATGCAACTGGACCCTCCGGGTTCGCTGTTCCTGAGCAAACCTAAACGTAGCCCTAGCCGTCATCGGAGACGAGTGAAAAATCAGGCCCCAGGAAATGCGTTGCGAGCCCCTTCGGACCATCCAAAAGTGTCACCAAAGGAAGGCTTTGGGTACAAGAGAACTCCCCAGGGGAGCCTTTACGCAGCCCCATATGCAACTGGACCTTCCGGGTTCGCTGTTTCCGAGCAACCCTAAACGTAGCCCTAGCAGTCATCGGAGAAGAGTGAAAAATCAGGCCCCAGGAAATGCGTTGCGAGCCCCTTTGGACCATCCAAAAGTGTCACCAAAGGAAGGCTTTGGGTACAAGTGAACTCCCCAGGGGAGCCTTTACGCAGCCCCACATGCAACTGGACCCTCCGGGTTCACTGTTTCCCAGCATCCCTAAACATAGCCCTAGCCGTCATCGGAGACGACTGAAAAATCAGGCCCCAGGAAATGCGTTGCGAGCCCTTTTCGCCCATCCAAAAGTGCCCCCAAAGGAAGGCTTTGGGTACAAGAGAACTCCCCAGGGGAGCCTTTATGCAGCCCCACATGCAACTGGACCCTTCGGGTTCGATATTTCCGAGTAACGCTAGATATATCCCTAGCCGGCATGGGAGAAGACTGAAAATCCGGGCCCCAGAAAACGCGTTGCAAGCCCCTTTTCGCCCATCCAAAAGTGTCACCAAAGGAAAGCTTTGGGTACAAGTGAACTCCCCAGGGGAGCCTTTACGCAGCCCCACATGGAACTGGACCCTCCGGGTTCGATTTTTCCGAGCAATCCTAAATATATCCCTAGCCGGCTTGGGAGAAGAGTGAAAACCCGGGCCCCAGAAAACGCGTTGCAAGCCCCTTTGGACCATCCAAAAGTGTCACCAAAGGAAGGCTTTGGGTATAAGTGAACTCCCCAGGGGAGCCTTTACGCAGCCCCACATGCAACTGGACCCACCGGGTTCGCTGTTCCTGAGCAAATCTAAACGTAGCCCTAGCCGTGATCGGAGACGACTGAAAAATGAGGCCCCAGGAAATGCGTTGCGAGCCCCTTTGGCCCATCCAAATGTGTCACCAAAGGAAGACTTTGGGTACAAGAGAACTCCCCAGGGGAGCCTTTACGCAGCCCCACATGCAACTGGACCCTCCGGGTTCGCTGTTTCCGAGCATCCCTAAACATAGCCCTAGACGGCATCGAAGACGACTGAAAAATCAGGCCCCAGGAAATGCGTTGCGAGCCCCTTCGGACAATCCAAAAGTGTCACCAAAGGAAGACTTTGGGTACAAGAGAACTCCCCAGGGGAGCCTTTATGCAGCCCCACATGCAACTGGACCCTTCGGGTTCGATATTTCCGATCAACCCTAAATATATCCCTAGCCGGCATGGGAGAAGACTGAAAACCCGGGCCCCAGAAAACGCGTTGCAAGCCCCTTTGGACCATGCAAAAGTGTCACCAAAGGAAGGCTTTGGGTACAAGAGAACTCCCCAGGGGAGCCTTTACGCAGCCCCACATGCAACTGGACCCTCCGGGTTCGCTGTTTCCGAGCATCCCTAAACATAGCTCTAGCCGTCATCGGAGACGACTGAAAAATCAGACCCCAGGAAATGCGTTGCGAGCCCTTTTCGCCCATCCAAAAGTGCCCCCAAAGGAAGGCTTTGGGTACAAGTGAACACCCCAGGGGAGCCTTTACACAGCCCCACATGCAACTGGACCCTCCGGGTTTGCTGTTCCTGAGCAAACCTAAACGTAGCCCTAGCCGGCATCGAAGACGACTGAAAAATCAGGCCCCAGGAAATGCCTTGCGAGCCCTTTTCACCCATCCAAAAGTGCCACAAAGGAAGGCTTTGGGTACAAGTGAACTCCCCAGGGGAGGCTTTACGCAGCCCCACATGCAACTGGACCCTCCGGGTTCGCTGTTTCCCAGCATCCCTAAACATAGCCCTAGCCGGCATCAAAGACGACTGAAAAATCAGGTCCCAGGAAATGCGTTGCGAGCCCATTTGGACCATCCAAATGTGCCCCCAAAGGAAGGCTTTGGGTACAAGAGAACTCCCCAGGGGAGCCTTTACGCAGCCCCACATGCAACTGGACCCTCCGGGTTCGATTTTTCCGGGTAAACCTAAATATATCTCTAGCCGGCATGGGAGAAGACTGAAAACCCGGGCCCCAGAAAACGCGTTGCAAGCCCCTTTGGACCATCCAAAAGTATCACCAAAGGAAGGCTTTGGGTACAAGTGAACTCCCCAGGGGAGCCTTTACGCAGCCCCACATGCAACTGGACACTCCGGGTTCGCTGTTTCCGAGCATCCCTAAACATAGCCCTAGCCGGCATCGAAGACGACTGAAAAATCAGGCCCCAGGAAATGCGTTGCGAGCCCTTTTCGTCCATCCAAAAGTGCCCCCAAAGGAAGGCTTTGGGTACAAGTGAACTCCCCAGGGGAGCCTTTACGCAGCCCCACATGCAACTGGACCCTCCGGGTTCGCTGTTCCTGAGCAAACCTAAACGTAGCCCTAGCCGTCATCAGAGACCACTGAAAAATCAGGCCCCAGGAAATGCGTTGCGAGCCCCTTCGGACCATCCAAAAGTGCCCCCAAAGGAAGGCTTTGGGTACATCTGAAGTTCCCAGGGGAGCCTTTATGCAGCCCCACATGCAACTGGACCCTCCGGGTTCGATTTTTCCGAGCAACCCTAATTATATCCCCAACCGGCATGGGAGAAGACTGAAAACCCGAGCCCCAGAAAATGCGTTGCGAGCCCTTTTCGCCCATCCAAATGTGCCCCCAAAAGAAGGCTTTGGGTACAAGTGAACTCCCCAGGGGAGCCTTTAGGCAGCCCCACATGCAACTGGACCCTCCGGGTTCGCTGTTCCTGAGCAAACCTAAACGTAGCCCTAGCCGTCATCGGAGACGAGTGAAAAATCAGGCCCCAGGAAATGCGTTGCGAGCCCCTTCGGACCATCCAAAAGTGTCACCAAAGGAAGACTTTGGGTACAAGAGAACTCCCCAGGGGAGCCTTTACGCAGCCCCACATGCAACTGGACCCTCCGGGTTCGCTGTTCATGAGCAAACCTTAACGTAGCCCTAGCCGTCATCGGAGACGACTGAAAAATCAGGCCCCAGGAAATGCGTTGCGAGCCCCTTTGGACCATCCAAAAGTGCCCCCAAAGGAAGGCTTTGGGTACAAGAGAACTCCCCAGGGGAGCCTTTATGCAGCCCCACATGCAACTGGACCCTTCGGGTTCGATATTTCCGAGCAACGCTAGATATATCCCTAGCCGCCATGGGAGAAGACTGAAAATCCGGGCCCCAGAAAACGCGTTGCAAGCCCCTTTTCGCCCATCCAAAAGTGTCACCAAAGGAAGGCTTTGGGTACAAGTGAACTCTTCAGGGGAGCCTTTACGCAGCCCCACATGCAACTGGACCCTCCGGGTTCGCTGTTCCTGAGCAAACCTAAACGTAGCCCTAGCCGTCATCGGAGACGAGTGAAAAATCAGGCCCCAGGAAATGCGTTGCGAGCCCCTTCGGACCATCCAAAAGTGTCACCAAAGGAAGGCTTTGGGTACAAGAGAACTCCCCAGGGGAGCCTTTACGCAGCCCCATATGCAACTGGACCTTCCGGGTTCGCTGTTTCCGAGCAACCCTAAACGTAGCCCTAGCAGTCATCGGAGAAGAGTGAAAAATCAGGCCCCAGGAAATGCGTTGCGAGCCCCTTTGGACCATCCAAAAGTGTCACCAAAGGAAGGCTTTGGGTACAAGTGAACTCCCCAGGGGAGCCTTTACGCAGCCCCACATGCAACTGGACCCTCCGGGTTCACTGTTTCCCAGCATCCCTAAACATAGCCCTAGCCGTCATCGGAGACGACTGAAAAATCAGGCCCCAGGAAATGCGTTGCGAGCCCTTTTCGCCCATCCAAAAGTGCCCCCAAAGGAAGGCTTTGGGTACAAGAGAACTCCCCAGGGGAGCCTTTATGCAGCCCCACATGCAACTGGACCCTTCGGGTTCGATATTTCCGAGTAACGCTAGATATATCCCTAGCCGGCATGGGAGAAGACTGAAAATCCGGGCCCCAGAAAACGCGTTGCAAGCCCCTTTTCGCCCATCCAAAAGTGTCACCAAAGGAAAGCTTTGGGTACAAGTGAACTCCCCAGGGGAGCCTTTACGCAGCCCCACATGGAACTGGACCCTCCGGGTTCGATTTTTCCGAGCAATCCTAAATATATCCCTAGCCGGCTTGGGAGAAGAGTGAAAACCCGGGCCCCAGAAAACGCGTTGCAAGCCCCTTTGGACCATCCAAAAGTGTCACCAAAGGAAGGCTTTGGGTATAAGTGAACTCCCCAGGGGAGCCTTTACGCAGCCCCACATGCAACTGGACCCACCGGGTTCGCTGTTCCTGAGCAAATCTAAACGTAGCCCTAGCCGTGATCGGAGACGACTGAAAAATGAGGCCCCAGGAAATGCGTTGCGAGCCCCTTTGGCCCATCCAAATGTGCCCCCAAAGGAAGACTTTGGGTACAAGAGAACTCCCCAGGGGAGCCTTTACGCAGCCCCACATGCAACTGGACCCTCCGGGTTCGCTGTTTCCGAGCATCCCTAAACATAGCCCTAGACGGCATCGAAGACGACTGAAAAATCAGGCCCCAGGAAATGCGTTGCGAGCCCCTTCGGACAATCCAAAAGTGTCACCAAAGGAAGACTTTGGGTACAAGAGAACTCCCCAGGGGAGCCTTTATGCAGCCCCACATGCAACTGGACCCTTCGGGTTCGATATTTCCGATCAACCCTAAATATATCCCTAGCCGGCATGGGAGAAGACTGAAAACCCGGGCCCCAGAAAACGCGTTGCAAGCCCCTTTGGACCATGCAAAAGTGTCACCAAAGGAAGGCTTTGGGTACAAGAGAACTCCCCAGGGGAGCCTTTACGCAGCCCCACATGCAACTGGACCCTCCGGGTTCGCTGTTTCCGAGCATCCCTAAACATAGCTCTAGCCGTCATCGGAGACGACTGAAAAATCAGACCCCAGGAAATGCGTTGCGAGCCCTTTTCGCCCATCCAAAAGTGCCCCCAAAGGAAGGCTTTGGGTACAAGTGAACACCCCAGGGGAGCCTTTACACAGCCCCACATGCAACTGGACCCTCCGGGTTTGCTGTTCCTGAGCAAACCTAAACGTAGCCCTAGCCGGCATCGAAGACGACTGAAAAATCAGGCCCCAGGAAATGCCTTGCGAGCCCTTTTCACCCATCCAAAAGTGCCACAAAGGAAGGCTTTGGGTACAAGTGAACTCCCCAGGGGAGCCTTTACGCAGCCCCACATGCAACTGGACCCTCCGGGTTCGCTGTTTCCCAGCATCCCTAAACATAGCCCTAGCCGGCATCAAAGACGACTGAAAAATCAGGTCCCAGGAAATGCGTTGCGAGCCCATTTGGACCATCCAAATGTGCCCCCAAAGGAAGGCTTTGGGTACAAGAGAACTCCCCAGGGGAGCCTTTACGCAGCCCCACATGCAACTGGACCCTCCGGGTTCGATTTTTCCGGGTAAACCTAAATATATCTCTAGCCGGCATGGGAGAAGACTGAAAACCCGGGCCCCAGAAAACGCGTTGCAAGCCCCTTTGGACCATCCAAAAGTATCACCAAAGGAAGGCTTTGGGTACAAGTGAACTCCCCAGGGGAGCCTTTACGCAGCCCCACATGCAACTGGACCCTCCGGGTTCGCTGTTTCCGAGCATCCCTAAACATAGCCCTAGCCGGCATCGAAGACGACTGAAAAATCAGGCCCCAGGAAATGCGTTGCGAGCCCTTTTCGTCCATCCAAAAGTGCCCCCAAAGGAAGGCTTTGGGTACAAGTGAACTCCCCAGGGGAGCCTTTAGGCAGCCCCACATGCAACTGGACCCTCCGGGTTCGCTGTTCCTGAGCAAACCTAAACGTAGCCCTAGCCGTCATCGGAGACGAGTGAAAAATCAGGCCCCAGGAAATGCGTTGCGAGCCCCTTCGGACAATCCAAAAGTGTCACCAAAGGAAGACTTTGGGTACAAGTGAACTCCCCAGGGGAGCCTTTACGCAGCCCCACATGCAACTGGACCCTCCGGGTTCGCTGTTCCTGAGCAAACCTAAACGTAGCCCTAGCCGTCATCGGAGACGATTGAAAAATCAGGCCCCAGGAAATGCGTTGCCAGCCCCTTCGGACAATCCAAAAGTGTCACCAAAGGAAGACTTTGGGTACAAGAGAACTCCCCAGGGGAGCCTTTACGCAGCCCCATATGCAACTGGACCTTCCGGGTTCGCTGTTTCCGAGCAACCCTAAACGTAGCCCTAGCAGTCATCGGAGAATAGTGAAAAATCAGGCCCCAGGAAATGCGTTGCGAGCCCCTTTGGACCATCCAAAAGTGTCACCAAAGGAAGGCTTTGGGTACAAGTGAACTCCCCAGGGGAGCCTTTACGCAGCCCCACATGCAACTGGACCCTCCGGGTTCGCTGTTCATGAGCAAAACTTAACGTAGCCCTATCCATCATCGGAGACGACTGAAAAATCAGGCCCCAGGAAATGCGTTGCGAGCCCCTTTAGACCATCCAAAAGTGCCCCCAAAGGAAGGCTTTGAGTACAAGAGAACTCCCCAGGGGAGCCTTTACGCAGCCCCATATGCAACTGGACCCTCTGGGTTCGCTGTTTCCGAGCATACCTAAACATAGCCCTAGACGGCATCGAAGACGACTGAAAAATCAAGCCCCAGGAAATGCGTTACGAGCCCTTTTCGCCCATCCAAAAGTGTCACCAAAGGAAGGCTTTGGGTACAAGTGAACTCCCCAGGGGAGCCGTTACGCAGCCCCACATGCAACTGGTCCCTCCGGGTTCGCTGTTTCCGAGCATCCCTAAACATAGCCCTAGCCGGCATCGATGACGAGTGAAAAATCAGGCCCCAGGAAATGCGTTGCGAGCCCCTTTTGACCATCCAAAAGTGTCACCAAAGGAAGACTTTGGGTACAAGAGAACTCCCCAGGGGAGCCTTTACGCAGCCCCACATGCAACTGGACCCTCCGGGTTCGCTGTTCATGAGCAAAACTTAACGTAGCCCTAGCCATCATCGGAGACGACTGAAAAATCAGGCCCCAGGAAATGCGTTGCGAGCCCCTTTGGACCATCCAAAAGTGCCCCCAAAGGAAGGCTTTGAGTACAAGAGAACTCCCCAGGGGAGCCTTTACGCAGCCCCATATGCAACTGGACCCTCCGGGTTCGCTGTTTCCGAGCAACCCTAAACGTAGCCCTAGCAGTCATTGGAGAAGAGTGAAAAATCAGGCCCCAGGAAATGCGTTGCGAGCCCCTTTGGACCATCCAGAAGTGTCACCAAAGGAAGGCTTTGGGTACAAGTGAACTCCCCAGGGGAGCCGTTACGCAGCCCCACATGCAACTGGTCCCTCCGGGTTCGCTGTTTCCGAGCATCCCTAAACATAGCTCTAGCCGTCATCGGAGACAACTGAAAAATCAGGCCCCAGGAAATGCGTTGCGAGCCCTTTTCGCCCATCCAAACGTGCCCCCAAAGGAAGGCTTTGGGTACAAGAGAACTCCCCAGGGGAGCCTTTACGCAGCCCCACATGCAACTGGACCCTTCGGGTTCGATATTTCCGAGTAACGCTAGATATATCCCTAGCAGGCATGGGAGAAGACTGAAAATCCGGGCCCCAGAAAACGCGTTGCAAGCCCCTTTTCGCCCATCCAAAAGTGTCACCAAAGGAAGGCTTTGGGTACAAGTGAACTCCCCAGGGGAGCCTTTACGCAGCCCCACATGCAACTGGACCCTCCGGGTTCGCTGTTCCTGAGCAAACCTAAACGTAGCCCTAGCAGTCATTGGAGAAGAGTGAAAAATCAGGCCCCAGGAAATGCGTTGCGAGCCCCTTTGGACAATCCAAAAGTGTCACCAAAGGAAGACTTTGGGTACAAGTGAACTCCCCAGGGGAGCCTTTACGCAGCCCCACATGCAACTGGACCCTCCGGGTTCGCTGTTCCTGAGCAAACCTAAACGTAGCCCTAGCCGTCATCGGAGACGAGTGAAAAATCAGGCCCCAGGAAATGCGTTGCCAGCCCCTTCGGACAATCCAAAAGTGTCACCAAAGGAAGACTTTGGGTACAAGAGAACTCCCCAGGGGAGCCTTTACGCAGCCCCATATGCAACTGGACCTTCCGGGTTCGCTGTTTCCGAGCAACCCTAAACGTAGCCCTAGCAGTCATCGGAGAATAGTGAAAAATCAGGCCCCAGGAAATGCGTTGCGAGCCCCTTTGGACCATCCAAAAGTGTCACCAAAGGAAGGCTTTGGGTACAAGTGAACTCCCCAGGGGAGCCTTTACGCAGCCCCACATGCAACTGGACCCTCCGGGTTCGCCGTTTCCCAGCATCCCTAAACATATCCCTAGCCGTCATCGGAGACGACTGAAAAATCAGGCCCCAGGAAATGCGTTGCGAGCCCTTTTCGCCCATCCAAAAGTGCCCCCAAAGGAAGGCTTTGGGTACAAGAGAACTCCCCAGGGGAGCCTTTATGCAGCCCCACATGCAACTGGACCCTTCGGGTTCGATATTTCCGATCAACCCTAAATATATCCCTAGCCGGCATGGGAGAAGACTGAAAACCCGGGCCCCAGAAAACGCGTTGCAAGCCCCTTTGGACCATGCAAAAGTGTCACCAAAGGAAGGCTTTGGGTACAAGAGAACTCCCCAGGGGAGCCTTTACGCAGCCCCACATGCAACTGGACCCTCCGGGTTCGCTGTTCATGAGCAAACCTAAACGTAGCCCTAGCCGGCATCGCAGACGACTGAAAAATCAGGCCCCAGGAAATGCGTTGCGAGCCCTTTTCGCCCATCCAAAAGTGCCCCCAAAGGAAGGCTTTGGGTACAAGTGAACACCCCAGGGGAGCCTTTACACAGCCCCACATGCAACTGGACCCTCCGGGTTTGCTGTTCCTGAGCAAACCTAAACGTAGCCCTAGCCGGCATCGAAGACGACTGAAAAATCAGGCCCCAGGAAATGCCTTGCGAGCCCTTTTCACCCATCCAAAAGTGCCACAAAGGAAGGCTTTGGGTACAAGTGAACTCCCCAGGGGAGCCTTTACGCAGCCCCACATGCAACTGGACCCTCCGGGTTCGCTGTTTCCCAGCATCCCTAAACATAGCCCTAGCCGGCATCAAAGACGACTGAAAAATCAGGTCCCAGGAAATGCGTTGCGAGCCCATTTGGACCATCCAAATGTGCCCCCAAAGGAAGGCTTTGGGTACAAGAGAACTCCCCAGGGGAGCCTTTACGCAGCCCCACATGCAACTGGACCCTCCGGGTTCGATTTTTCCGGGTAAACCTAAATATATCTCTAGCCGGCATGGGAGAAGACTGAAAACCCGGGCCCCAGAAAACGCGTTGCAAGCCCCTTTGGACCATCCAAAAGTATCACCAAAGGAAGGCTTTGGGTACAAGTGAACTCCCCAGGGGAGCCTTTACGCAGCCCCACATGCAACTGGACACTCCGGGTTCGCTGTTTCCGAGCATCCCTAAACATAGCCCTAGCCGGCATCGAAGACGACTGAAAAATCAGGCCCCAGGAAATGCGTTGCGAGCCCTTTTCGTCCATCCAAAAGTGCCCCCAAAGGAAGGCTTTGGGTACAAGTGAACTCCCCAGGGGAGCCTTTACGCAGCCCCACATGCAACTGGACCCTCCGGGTTCGCTGTTCCTGAGCAAACCTAAACGTAGCCCTAGCCGTCATCAGAGACCACTGAAAAATCAGGCCCCAGGAAATGCGTTGCGAGCCCCTTCGGACCATCCAAAAGTGCCCCCAAAGGAAGGCTTTGGGTACATCTGAAGTTCCCAGGGGAGCCTTTATGCAGCCCCACATGCAACTGGACCCTTCGGGTTCGATTTTTCCGAGCAACCCTAATTATATCCCCAACCGGCATGGGAGAAGACTGAAAACCCGAGCCCCAGAAAATGCGTTGCGAGCCCTTTTCGCCCATCCAAATGTGCCCCCAAAAGAAGGCTTTGGGTACAAGTGAACTCCCCAGGGGAGCCTTTAGGCAGCCCCACATGCAACTGGACCCTCCGGGTTCGCTGTTCCTGAGCAAACCTAAACGTAGCCCTAGCCGTCATCGGAGACGAGTGAAAAATCAGGCCCCAGGAAATGCGTTGCGAGCCCCTTCGGACCATCCAAAAGTGTCACCAAAGGAAGACTTTGGGTACAAGAGAACTCCCCAGGGGAGCCTTTACGCAGCCCCACATGCAACTGGACCCTCCGGGTTCGCTGTTCATGAGCAAACCTTAACGTAGCCCTAGCCGTCATCGGAGACGACTGAAAAATCAGGCCCCAGGAAATGCGTTGCGAGCCCCTTTGGACCATCCAAAAGTGCCCCCAAAGGAAGGCTTTGGGTACAAGAGAACTCCCCAGGGGAGCCTTTATGCAGCCCCACATGCAACTGGACCCTTCGGGTTCGATATTTCCGAGCAACGCTAGATATATCCCTAGCCGCCATGGGAGAAGACTGAAAATCCGGGCCCCAGAAAACGCGTTGCAAGCCCCTTTTCGCCCATCCAAAAGTGTCACCAAAGGAAGGCTTTGGGTACAAGTGAACTCTTCAGGGGAGCCTTTACGCAGCCCCACATGCAACTGGACCCTCCGGGTTCGCTGTTCCTGAGCAAACCTAAACGTAGCCCTAGCCGTCATCGGAGACGAGTGAAAAATCAGGCCCCAGGAAATGCGTTGCGAGCCCCTTCGGACCATCCAAAAGTGTCACCAAAGGAAGGCTTTGGGTACAAGAGAACTCCCCAGGGGAGCCTTTACGCAGCCCCATATGCAACTGGACCTTCCGGGTTCGCTGTTTCCGAGCAACCCTAAACGTAGCCCTAGCAGTCATCGGAGAATAGTGAAAAATCAGGCCCCAGGAAATGCGTTGCGAGCCCCTTTGGACCATCCAAAAGTGTCACCAAAGGAAGGCTTTGGGTACAAGTGAACTCCCCAGGGGAGCCTTTACGCAGCCCCACATGCAACTGGACCCTCCGGGTTCGCCGTTTCCCAGCATCCCTAAACATATCCCTAGCCGTCATCGGAGACGACTGAAAAATCAGGCCCCAGGAAATGCGTTGCGAGCCCCTTTGGACCATCCAAAAGTGCCCCCAAAGGAAGGCTTTGGGTACAAGAGAACTCCCCAGGGGAGCCTTTATGCAGCCCCACATGCAACTGGACCCTTCGGGTTCGATATTTCCGAGCAACCCTAAATATATCCCTAGCCGGCATGGGAGAAGACTGAAAACCCGGGCCCCAGAAAACGCGTTGCAAGCCCCTTTGGACCATGCAAAAGTGTCACCAAAGGAAGGCTTTGGGTACAAGAGAACTCCCCAGGGGAGCCTTTACGCAGCCCCACATGCAACTGGACCCTCCGGGTTCGCTGTTCATGAGCAAACCTAAACGTAGCCCTAGCCGGCATCGCAGACGACTGAAAAATCAGGCCCCAGGAAATGCGTTGCGAGCCCTTTTCGCCCATCCAAAAGTGCCCCCAAAGGAAGGCTTTGGGTACAAGTGAACACCCCAGGGGAGCCTTTACACAGCCCCACATGCAACTGGACCCTCCGGGTTTGCTGTTCCTGAGCAAACCTAAACGTAGCCCTAGCCGGCATCGAAGACGACTGAAAAATCAGGCCCCAGGAAATGCCTTGCGAGCCCTTTTCACCCATCCAAAAGTGCCACAAAGGAAGGCTTTGGGTACAAGTGAACTCCCCAGGGGAGGCTTTACGCAGCCCCACATGCAACTGGACCCTCCGGGTTCGCTGTTTCCCAGCATCCCTAAACATAGCCCTAGCCGGCATCAAAGACGACTGAAAAATCAGGTCCCAGGAAATGCGTTGCGAACCCATTTGGACCATCCAAATGTGCCCCCAAAGGAAGGCTTTGGGTACAAGAGAACTCCCCAGGGGAGCCTTTACGCAGCCCCACATGCAACTGGACCCTCCGGGTTCGATTTTTCCGGGTAAACCTAAATATATCTCTAGCCGGCATGGGAGAAGACTGAAAAATCAGGCCCCAGGAAATGCGTTGCAAGCCCCTTTGGACCATCCAAAAGTATCACCAAAGGAAGGCTTTGGGTACAAGTGAACTCCCCAGGGGAGCCTTTACGCAGCCCCACATGCAACTGGACACTCCGGGTTCGCTGTTTCCGAGCATCCCTAAACATAGCCCTAGCCGGCATCGAAGACGACTGAAAAATCAGGCCCCAGGAAATGCGTTGCGAGCCCTTTTCGTCCATCCAAAAGTGCCCCCAAAGGAAGGCTTTGGGTACAAGTGAACTCCCCAGGGGAGCCTTTACGCAGCCCCACATGCAACTGGACCCTCCGGGTTCGCTGTTCCTGAGCAAACCTAAACGTAGCCCTAGCCGTCATCAGAGACCACTGAAAAATCAGGCCCCAGGAAATGCGTTGCGAGCCCCTTCGGACCATCCAAAAGTGCCCCCAAAGGAAGGCTTTGGGTACATCTGAAGTTCCCAGGGGAGCCTTTATGCAGCCCCACATGCAACTGGACCCTCCGGGTTCGATTTTTCCGAGCAACCCTAATTATATCCCCAACCGGCATGGGAGAAGACTGAAAACCCGAGCCCCAGAAAATGCGTTGCGAGCCCTTTTCGCCCATCCAAATGTGCCCCCAAAAGAAGGCTTTGGGTACAAGTGAACTCCCCAGGGGAGCCTTTAGGCAGCCCCACATGCAACTGGACCCTCCGGGTTCGCTGTTCCTGAGCAAACCTAAACGTAGCCCTAGCCGTCATCGGAGACGAGTGAAAAATCAGGCCCCAGGAAATGCGTTGCGAGCCCCTTCGGACCATCCAAAAGTGTCACCAAAGGAAGACTTTGGGTACAAGAGAACTCCCCAGGGGAGCCTTTACGCAGCCCCACATGCAACTGGACCCTCCGGGTTCGCTGTTCATGAGCAAACCTAAACGTAGCCCTAGCAGTCATCGGAGACGACTGAAAAATCAGGCCCCAGGAAATGCGTTGCGAGCCCCTTTGGACCATCCAAAAGTGCCCCCAAAGGAAGGCTTTGGGTACAAGTGAACTCCCCAGGGGAGCCTTTACGCAGCCCCACATGCAACTGGACCCTCCGGGTTCACTGTTTCCCAGCATCCCTAAACATAGCCCTAGACGGCATCGGAGACGACTGAAAAATCAGGCCCCAGGAAATGCGTTGCGAGCCCTTTTCGCCCATCCAAAAGTGCCCCCAAAGGAAGGCTTTGGGTACAAGAGAACTCCCCAGGGGAGCCTTTATGCAGCCCCACATGCAACTGGACCCTTCGGGTTCGATATTTCCGAGTAACGCTAGATATATCCCTAGCCGGCATGGGAGAAGACTGAAAATCCGGGCCCCAGAAAACGCGTTGCAAGCCCCTTTTCGCCCATCCAAAAGTGTCACCAAAGGAAAGCTTTGGGTACAAGTGAACTCCCCAGGGGAGCCTTTACGCAGCCCCACATGGAACTGGACCATCCGGATTCGATTTTTCCAAGCAATCCTAAATATATCCCTAGCCGGCTTGGGAGAAGAGTGAAAACCCGGGCCCCAGAAAACGCGTTGCAAGCCCCTTTGGACCATCCAAAAGTGTCACCAAAGGAAGGCTTTGGGTATAAGTGAACTCCCCAGGGGAGCCTTTACGCAGCCCCACATGCAACTGGACCCACCGGGTTCGCTGTTCCTGAGCAAATCTAAACGTAGCCCTAGCCGTGATCGGAGACGACTGAAAAATGAGGCCCCAGGAAATGCGTTGCGAGCCCCTTTGGCCCATCCAAATGTGCCCCCAAAGGAAGACTTTGGGTACAAGAGAACTCCCCAGGGGAGCCTTTACGCAGCCCCACATGCAACTGGACCCTCCGGGTTCGCTGTTTCCGAGCATCCCTAAACATAGCCCTAGACGGCATCGAAGACGACTGAAAAATCAGGCCCCAGGAAATGCGTTGCGAGCCCCTTCGGACAATCCAAAAGTGTCACCAAAGGAAGACTTTGGGTACAAGAGAACTCCCCAGGGGAGCCTTTATGCAGCCCCACATGCAACTGGACCCTTCGGGTTCGATATTTCCGAGCAACCCTAAATATATCCCTAGCCGGCATGGGAGAAGACTGAAAACCTGGGCCCCAGAAAACGCGTTGCAAGCCCCTTTGGACCATGCAAAAGTGTCACCAAAGGAAGGATTTGGGTACAAGAGAACTCCCCAGGGGAGCCTTTACGCAGCTCCACATGCAACTGGACCCTCCGGGTTCGCTGTTCATGAGCAAACCTAAACGTAGCCCTAGCCGGCATCGCAGACGACTGAAAAATCAGGCCCCAGGAAATGCGTTGCGAGCCCTTTTCGCCCATCCAAAAGTGCCCCCAAAGGAAGGCTTTGGGTACAAGTGAACACCCCAGGGGAGCCTTTACACAGCCCCACATGCAACTGGACCCTCCGGGTTTGCTGTTCCTGAGCAAACCTAAACGTAGCCCTAGCCGGCATCGAAGACGACTGAAAAATCAGGCCCCAGGAAATGCCTTGCGAGCCCTTTTCACCCATCCAAAAGTGCCACAAAGGAAGGCTTTGGGTACAAGTGAACTCCCCAGGGGAGCCTTTACGCAGCCCCACATGCAACTGGACCCTCCGGGTTCGCTGTTTCCCAGCATCCCTAAACATAGCCCTAGCCGGCATCAAAGACGACTGAAAAATCAGGTCCCAGGAAATGCGTTGCGAGCCCATTTGGACCATCCAAATGTGCCCCCAAAGGAAGGCTTTGGGTACAAGAGAACTCCCCAGGGGAGCCTTTACGCAGCCCCACATGCAACTGGACCCTCCGGGTTCGATTTTTCCGGGTAAACCTAAATATATCTCTAGCCGGCATGGGAGAAGACTGAAAACCCGGGCCCCAGAAAACGCGTTGCAAGCCCCTTTGGACCATCCAAAAGTATCACCAAAGGAAGGCTTTGGGTACAAGTGAACTCCCCAGGGGAGCCTTTACGCAGCCCCACATGCAACTGGACCCTCCGGGTTCGCTGTTTCCGAGCATCCCTAAACATAGCCCTAGCCGGCATCGAAGACGACTGAAAAATCAGGCCCCAGGAAATGCGTTGCGAGCCCTTTTCGTCCATCCAAAAGTGCCCCCAAAGGAAGGCTTTGGGTACAAGTGAACTCCCCAGGGGAGCCTTTAGGCAGCCCCACATGCAACTGGACCCTCCGGGTTCGCTGTTCCTGAGCAAACCTAAACGTAGCCCTAGCCGTCATCGGAGACGAGTGAAAAATCAGGCCCCAGGAAATGCGTTGCGAGCCCCTTCGGACCATCCAAAAGTGTCACCAAAGGAAGACTTTGGGTACAAGAGAACTCCCCAGGGGAGCCTTTACGCAGCCCCACATGCAACTGGACCCTCCGGGTTCGCTGTTCATGAGCAAACCTTAACGTAGCCCTAGCCGTCATCGGAGACGACTGAAAAATCAGGCCCCAGGAAATGCATTGCGAGCCCCTTTGGACCATCCAAAAGTGCCCCCAAAGGAAGGCTTTGGGTACAAGAGAACTCCCCAGGGGAGCCTTTATGCAGCCCCACATGCAACTGGACCCTTCGGGTTCGATATTTCCGAGCAACGCTAGATATATCCCTAGCCGCCATGGGAGAAGACTGAAAATCCGGGCCCCAGAAAACGCGTTGCAAGCCCCTTTTCGCCCATCCAAAAGTGTCACCAAAGGAAGGCTTTGGGTACAAGTGAACTCTTCAGGGGAGCCTTTACGCAGCCCCACATGCAACTGGACCCTCCGGGTTCGCTGTTCCTGAGCAAACCTAAACGTAGCCCTAGCCGTCATCGGAGACGAGTGAAAAATCAGGCCCCAGGAAATGCGTTGCGAGCCCCTTCGGACCATCCAAAAGTGTCACCAAAGGAAGGCTTTGGGTACAAGAGAACTCCCCAGGGGAGCCTTTACGCAGCCCCATATGCAACTGGACCTTCCGGGTTCGCTGTTTCCGAGCAACCCTAAACGTAGCCCTAGCAGTCATCGGAGAAGAGTGAAAAATCAGGCCCCAGGAAATGCGTTGCGAGCCCCTTTGGACCATCCAAAAGTGTCACCAAAGGAAGGCTTTGGGTACAAGTGAACACCCCAGGGGAGCCTTTACACAGCCCCACATGCAACTGGACCCTCCGGGTTTGCTGTTCCTGAGCAAACCTAAACGTAGCCCTAGCCGGCATCGAAGACGACTGAAAAATCAGGCCCCAGGAAATGCCTTGCGAGCCCTTTTCACCCATCCAAAAGTGCCACAAAGGAAGGCTTTGGGTACAAGTGAACTCCCCAGGGGAGGCTTTACGCAGCCCCACATGCAACTGGACCCTCCGGGTTCGCTGTTTCCCAGCATCCCTAAACATAGCCCTAGCCGGCATCAAAGACGACTGAAAAATCAGGTCCCAGGAAATGCGTTGCGAGCCCATTTGGACCATCCAAATGTGCCCCCAAAGGAAGGCTTTGGGTACAAGAGAACTCCCCAGGGGAGCCTTTACGCAGCCCCACATGCAACTGGACCCTCCGGGTTCGATTTTTCCGGGTAAACCTAAATATATCTCTAGCCGGCATGGGAGAAGACTGAAAAATCAGGCCCCAGGAAATGCGTTGCAAGCCCCTTTGGACCATCCAAAAGTATCACCAAAGGAAGGCTTTGGGTACAAGTGAACTCCCCAGGGGAGCCTTTACGCAGCCCCACATGCAACTGGACACTCCGGGTTCGCTGTTTCCGAGCATCCCTAAACATAGCCCTAGCCGGCATCGAAGACGACTGAAAAATCAGGCCCCAGGAAATGCGTTGCGAGCCCTTTTCGTCCATCCAAAAGTGCCCCCAAAGGAAGGCTTTGGGTACAAGTGAACTCCCCAGGGGAGCCTTTACGCAGCCCCACATGCAACTGGACCCTCCGGGTTCGCTGTTCCTGAGCAAACCTAAACGTAGCCCTAGCCGTCATCAGAGACCACTGAAAAATCAGGCCCCAGGAAATGCGTTGCGAGCCCCTTCGGACCATCCAAAAGTGCCCCCAAAGGAAGGCTTTGGGTACATCTGAAGTTCCCAGGGGAGCCTTTATGCAGCCCCACATGCAACTGGACCCTCCGGGTTCGATTTTTCCGAGCAACCCTAATTATATCCCCAACCGGCATGGGAGAAGACTGAAAACCCGAGCCCCAGAAAATGCGTTGCGAGCCCTTTTCGCCCATCCAAATGTGCCCCCAAAAGAAGGCTTTGGGTACAAGTGAACTCCCCAGGGGAGCCTTTAGGCAGCCCCACATGCAACTGGACCCTCCGGGTTCGCTGTTCCTGAGCAAACCTAAACGTAGCCCTAGCCGTCATCGGAGACGAGTGAAAAATCAGGCCCCAGGAAATGCGTTGCGAGCCCCTTCGGACCATCCAAAAGTGTCACCAAAGGAAGACTTTGGGTACAAGAGAACTCCCCAGGGGAGCCTTTACGCAGCCCCACATGCAACTGGACCCTCCGGGTTCGCTGTTCCTGAGCAAACCTAAACGTAGCCCTAGCAGTCATCGGAGACGACTGAAAAATCAGGCCCCAGGAAATGCGTTGCGAGCCCCTTTGGACCATCCAAAAGTGCCCCCAAAGGAAGGCTTTGGGTACAAGTGAACTCCCCAGGGGAGCCTTTACGCAGCCCCACATGCAACTGGACCCTCCGGGTTCACTGTTTCCCAGCATCCCTAAACATAGCCCTAGACGGCATCGGAGACGACTGAAAAATCAGGCCCCAGGAAATGCGTTGCGAGCCCTTTTCGCCCATCCAAAAGTGCCCCCAAAGGAAGGCTTTGGGTACAAGAGAACTCCCCAGGGGAGCCTTTATGCAGCCCCACATGCAACTGGACCCTTCGGGTTCGATATTTCCGAGTAACGCTAGATATATCCCTAGCCGGCATGGGAGAAGACTGAAAATCCGGGCCCCAGAAAACGCGTTGCAAGCCCCTTTTCGCCCATCCAAAAGTGTCACCAAAGGAAAGCTTTGGGTACAAGTGAACTCCCCAGGGGAGCCTTTACGCAGCCCCACATGGAACTGGACCATCCGGATTCGATTTTTCCAAGCAATCCTAAATATATCCCTAGCCGGCTTGGGAGAAGAGTGAAAACCCGGGCCCCAGAAAACGCGTTGCAAGCCCCTTTGGACCATCCAAAAGTGTCACCAAAGGAAGGCTTTGGGTATAAGTGAACTCCCCAGGGGAGCCTTTACGCAGCCCCACATGCAACTGGACCCACCGGGTTCGCTGTTCCTGAGCAAATCTAAACGTAGCCCTAGCCGTGATCGGAGACGACTGAAAAATGAGGCCCCAGGAAATGCGTTGCGAGCCCCTTTGGCCCATCCAAATGTGCCCCCAAAGGAAGACTTTGGGTACAAGAGAACTCCCCAGGGGAGCCTTTACGCAGCCCCACATGCAACTGGACCCTCCGGGTTCGCTGTTTCCGAGCATCCCTAAACATAGCCCTAGACGGCATCGAAGACGACTGAAAAATCAGGCCCCAGGAAATGCGTTGCGAGCCCCTTCGGACAATCCAAAAGTGTCACCAAAGGAAGACTTTGGGTACAAGAGAACTCCCCAGGGGAGCCTTTATGCAGCCCCACATGCAACTGGACCCTTCGGGTTCGATATTTCCGAGCAACCCTAAATATATCCCTAGCCGGCATGGGAGAAGACTGAAAACCTGGGCCCCAGAAAACGCGTTGCAAGCCCCTTTGGACCATGCAAAAGTGTCACCAAAGGAAGGCTTTGGGTACAAGAGAACTCCCCAGGGGAGCCTTTACGCAGCCCCACATGCAACTGGACCCTCCGGGTTCGCTGTTCATGAGCAAACCTAAACGTAGCCCTAGCCGGCATCGCAGACGACTGAAAAATCAGGCCCCAGGAAATGCGTTGCGAGCCCTTTTCGCCCATCCAAAAGTGCCCCCAAAGGAAGGCTTTGGGTACAAGTGAACACCCCAGGGGAGCCTTTACACAGCCCCACATGCAACTGGACCCTCCGGGTTTGCTGTTCCTGAGCAAACCTAAACGTAGCCCTAGCCGGCATCGAAGACGACTGAAAAATCAGGCCCCAGGAAATGCCTTGCGAGCCCTTTTCACCCATCCAAAAGTGCCACAAAGGAAGGCTTTGGGTACAAGTGAACTCCCCAGGGGAGCCTTTACGCAGCCCCACATGCAACTGGACCCTCCGGGTTCGCTGTTTCCCAGCATCCCTAAACATAGCCCTAGCCGGCATCAAAGACGACTGAAAAATCAGGTCCCAGGAAATGCGTTGCGAGCCCATTTGGACCATCCAAATGTGCCCCCAAAGGAAGGCTTTGGGTACAAGAGAACTCCCCAGGGGAGCCTTTACGCAGCCCCACATGCAACTGGACCCTCCGGGTTCGATTTTTCCGGGTAAACCTAAATATATCTCTAGCCGGCATGGGAGAAGACTGAAAACCCGGGCCCCAGAAAACGCGTTGCAAGCCCCTTTGGACCATCCAAAAGTATCACCAAAGGAAGGCTTTGGGTACAAGTGAACTCCCCAGGGGAGCCTTTACGCAGCCCCACATGCAACTGGACCCTCCGGGTTCGCTGTTTCCGAGCATCCCTAAACATAGCCCTAGCCGGCATCGAAGACGACTGAAAAATCAGGCCCCAGGAAATGCGTTGCGAGCCCTTTTCGTCCATCCAAAAGTGCCCCCAAAGGAAGGCTTTGGGTAGAAGTGAACTCCCCAGGGGAGCCTTTAGGCAGCCCCACATGCAACTGGACCCTCCGGGTTCGCTGTTCCTGAGCAAACCTAAACGTAGCCCTAGCCGTCATCGGAGACGAGTGAAAAATCAGGCCCCAGGAAATGCGTTGCGAGCCCCTTCGGACCATCCAAAAGTGTCACCAAAGGAAGACTTTGGGTACAAGAGAACTCCCCAGGGGAGCCTTTACGCAGCCCCACATGCAACTGGACCCTCCGGGTTCGCTGTTCATGAGCAAACCTTAACGTAGCCCTAGCCGTCATCGGAGACGACTGAAAAATCAGGCCCCAGGAAATGCATTGCGAGCCCCTTTGGACCATCCAAAAGTGCCCCCAAAGGAAGGCTTTGGGTACAAGAGAACTCCCCAGGGGAGCCTTTATGCAGCCCCACATGCAACTGGACCCTTCGGGTTCGATATTTCCGAGCAACGCTAGATATATCCCTAGCCGCCATGGGAGAAGACTGAAAATCCGGGCCCCAGAAAACGCGTTGCAAGCCCCTTTTCGCCCATCCAAAAGTGTCACCAAAGGAAGGCTTTGGGTACAAGTGAACTCTTCAGGGGAGCCTTTACGCAGCCCCACATGCAACTGGACCCTCCGGGTTCGCTGTTCCTGAGCAAACCTAAACGTAGCCCTAGCCGTCATCGGAGACGAGTGAAAAATCAGGCCCCAGGAAATGCGTTGCGAGCCCCTTCGGACCATCCAAAAGTGTCACCAAAGGAAGGCTTTGGGTACAAGAGAACTCCCCAGGGGAGCCTTTACGCAGCCCCATATGCAACTGGACCTTCCGGGTTCGCTGTTTCCGAGCAACCCTAAACGTAGCCCTAGCAGTCATCGGAGAAGAGTGAAAAATCAGGCCCCAGGAAATGCGTTGCGAGCCCCTTTGGACCATCCAAAAGTGTCACCAAAGGAAGGCTTTGGGTACAAGTGAACTCCCCGGGGAGCCTTTACGCAGCCCCACATGCAACTGGACCCTCCGGGTTCACTGTTTCCCAGCATCCCTAAACATAGCCCTAGCCGGCATCGATGACGACTGAAAAATCAGGCCCCAGGAAATGCGTTGCGAGCCCTTTTCGCCCATCCAAAAGTGCCCCCAAAGGAAGGCTTTGGGTACAAGAGAACTCCCCAGGGGAGCCTTTATGCAGCCCCACATGCAACTGGACCCTTCGGGTTCGATATTTCCGAGTAACGCTAGATATATCCCCAGCCGGCATGGGAGAAGACTGAAAATCCGGGCCCCAGAAAACGCGTTGCAAGCCCCTTTTCGCCCATCCAAAAGTGTCACCAAAGGAAAGCTTTGGGTACAAGTGAACTCCCCAGGGGAGCCTTTACGCAGCCCCACATGGAACTGGACCCTCCGGGTTCGATTTTTCCGAGCAATCCTAAATATATCCCTAGCCGGCTTGGGAGAAGAGTGAAAACCCGGGCCCCAGAAAACGCGTTGCAAGCCCCTTTGGACCATCCAAAAGTGTCACCAAAGGAAGGCTTTGGGTATAAGTGAACTCCCCAGGGGAGCCTTTACGCAGCCCCACATGCAACTGGACCCACCGGGTTCGCTGTTCCTGAGCAAATCTAAACGTAGCCCTAGCCGTGATCGGAGACGACTGAAAAATGAGGCCCCAGGAAATGCGTTGCGAGCCCCTTTGGCCCATCCAAATGTGCCCCCAAAGGAAGACTTTGGGTACAAGAGAACTCCCCAGGGGAGCCTTTACGCAGCCCCACATGCAACTGGACCCTCCGGGTTCGCTGTTTCCGAGCATCCCTAAACATAGCCCTAGACGGCATCGAAGACGACTGAAAAATCAGGCCCCAGGAAATGCGTTGCGAGCCCCTTCGGACAATCCAAATGTGCACCCAAAGGAAGGCTTTGGGTACAAGAGAACTCCCCAGGGGAGCCTTTACGCAGCCCCACATGCAACTGGACCCTCCGGGTTCGCTGTTCCTGAGCAAACCTAAACGTAGCCCTAGCCGGCATCGAAGACGACTGAAAAATCAAGCCCCAGGAAATGCGTTACGAGCCCTTTTCGCCCATCCAAAAGTGCCCCCAAAGGAAGGCTTTGGGTACAAGTGAACTCCCCAGGGGAGCCTTTACGCAGCCCCACATGCAACTGGCCCCTCCGGGTTCGCTGTTTCCGAGCATCCCTAAACATATCCCTAGCCGGCATCGATGACGAGTGAAAAATCAGGCCCCAGGAAATGCGTTGCGAGCCCCTTTGGACCATCCAAAAGTGTCACCAAAGGAAGACTTTGGGTACAAGAGAACTCCCCAGGGGAGCCTTTACGCAGCCCCACATGCAACTGGACCCTCCTGGTTCGCTGTTCATGAGCAAAACTTAACGTAGCCCTAGCCATCATCGGAGACGACTGAAAAATCAGGCCCCAGGAAATGCGTTGCGAGCCCCTTTGGACCATCCAAAAGTGCCCCCAAAGGAAGGCTTTGAGTACAAGAGAACTCCCCAGGGGAGCCTTTACGCAGCCCCATATGCAACTGGACCCTCCGGGTTCGCTGTTTCCGAGCAACCCTAAACGTAGCCCTAGCAGTCATCGGAGACGACTGAAAAATCAGGCCCCAGGAAATGCGTTGCGAGCCCCTTTGGACCATCCAGAAGTGTCACCAAAGGAAGGCTTTGGGTACAAGAGAACTCCCCAGGGGAGCCGTTACGCAGCCCCACATGCAACTGGTCCCTCCGGGTTCGCTGTTTCCGAGCATCCCTAAACATAGCTCTAGCCGTCATCGGAGACGACTGAAAAATCAGGCCCCAGGAAATGCGTTGCGAGCCCTTTTCGCCCATCCAAACGTGCCCCCAAAGGAAGGCTTTGGGTACAAGAGAACTCCCCAGGGGAGCCTTTACGCAGCCCCACATGCAACTGGACCCTTCGGGTTCGATATTTCCGAGTAACGCTAGATATATCCCTAGCCGGCATGGGAGAAGACTGAAAATCCGGGCCCCAGAAAACGCGTTGCAAGCCCCTTTTCGCCCATCCAAAAGTGTCACCAAAGGAAGGCTTTGGGTACAAGTGAACTCCCCAGGGGAGCCTTTACGCAGCCCCATATGCAACTGGACCCTCCGGGTTCGCTGTTCCTGAGCAAACCTAAACGTAGCCCTAGCCGTCATCGGAGACGAGTGAAAAATCAGGCCCCAGGAAATGCGTTGCGAGCCCCTTCGGACAATCCAAAAGTGTCACCATAGGAAGACTTTGGGTACAAGTGAACTCCCCAGGGGAGCCTTTACGCAGCCCCACATGCAACTGGACCCTCCGGGTTCGCTGTTCCTGAGCAAACCTAAACGTAGCCCTAGCCGTCATCGGAGACGAGTGAAAAATCAGGCCCCAGGAAATGCGTTGCGAGCCCCTTTGGACCATCCAAAAGTGTCACCAAAGGAAGGCTTTGGGTACAAGTGAACTCCCCAGGGGAGCCTTTACGCAGCCCCACATGCAACTGGACCCTCCGGGTTCGCTGTTTCCCAGCATCCCTAAACATATCCCTAGCCGTCATCGGAGACGACTGAAAAATCAGGCCCCAGGAAATGCGTTGCGAGCCCTTTTCGCCCATCCAAAAGTGCCCCCAAAGGAAGGCTTTGGGTACAAGAGAACTCCCCAGAGGAGCCTTTATGCAGCCCCACATGCAACTGGACCCTTCGGGTTCGATATTTCCGAGCAACCCTAAATATATCCCTAGCCGGCATGGGAGAAGACTGAAAACCCGGGCCACAGAAAACGCGT